>NC_086445.1:720496578-720534078 GCF_028390025.1 Pseudophryne corroboree
TGGCTATGACCACTGTACAGAAAACACAGGATTTACCCTTCATTATTGCAGTTCTGCTGTCATGCTCATACTGTATTTGTGGGAATGTAAAGAAAATACATTTCTGGTAATGAATAAATAGGTACATTTCTGTCTACAAATTATAGACAATTCAGGACTTTTTGTGGATGTCATGGGGATTCAAAAGATCATCATTATTCTAGCTTTCCCATCTGACTAGTTTGAATTACAATGTCACTAATATTACTTTAGTTGCTCTGTGGATCCTTCTATCTACCAGCGTTCAATCATGCACAAGCTGCCGCCTCCACGTCTGAACTTTCTCTTTTTATAGAGAGACATGGCCTGTCACATCTCATCAGGACATCGATGGTTTCTGGGAAACCAAATGAAATGACAAAGCCAATGGCATTGATAATGTCTTATTTTGTAAGTGGCCAGTTGTTAAAAAGCCAAGTCTTAGAACTCAGCATGGCTCAGAGGTTTTTTTTTTATATACTGTATAGGGGACAAGGCAGCTTGAATATGACCCTTAGAGTTATGCCATCCAAACAGGCCCTTGATCAGAACTAAGAGAAATATGCCTTATATTTTAATATGTATTAACATGTTACTTTCATGCTTCCTTTTCATCTGTATCTAAAAATGCATTAATATAATGTAACAATTATGTACTGTAACAACCATTGTTGAATTCAGTGTCTCCTTATTAATGTGGAACTAAACTCCAGTATTGAAAACACTTATTTTGAAATGCAATGTAAAAAGCACTTATTCGTGCATGGCAAAATGACAAATTCTCCTTTTATACTAATTTCACTTCTACAAGTCTGAACCTGCCATGATAATATTGATTGAAGAGGAGAGTACTAAGCTGCTCATGTTGAGAGAAAAACACATTTAATGCTTTGCTTTAATTGTGTACATTTGGTTAAATGCAGGAGATATACATTTATTTATTTGTTAGTGTTTTTCACTTTCAGGATTTTTTTGATCTTTCAGATAAGTTTTTATGTGTTGGCTTTTACATTAGTTATATGAATTCATTGAGTGTTTTGCGGACATGTATTTATCTAATAAGATATAGGGGGTCATTCCGAGTTGTTCGCTCGTTATTTTTTTTTCGTAACGGAGCGATTAGTCGCGAATGCGCATGCGCAATGTCCGCAGTGCGACTGCGCCAAGTAAATTTGCTATGCAGTTAGGAATTTTACTCACGGTTTTTTCTTCGTTCTGGTGATCGTAATGTGATTGACAGGAAGTGGGTGTTTCTGGGAGGAAACAGGCCGTTTTATGGGTGTGTGCGAAAAAACGCTACCGTTTCTGGGAAAAACGCGGGAGTGGCTGGAGAAACGGAGGAGTGTCTGGGCGAACGCTGGGTGTGTTTGTGACGTCAAACCAGGAACGACAAGCACTGAACTGATCGCAGATGCCGAGTAAGTTTGAAGCTACTCAGAAACTGCTAAGAGGTGTGTAATCGCAATTTTGAGAATCTTTCGTTCGCAATTTTACTATGCTAAGATTCACTCCCAGTAGGCGGCGGCTTAATGTGTGCAAAGCTGCTAAAAGCAGCTTGCGAGCGAACAACTCGGAATGAGGGCCCTAGTTGTTTATTTGTGTTGCCCTTGGATACAGCAAAGCTCTCCTGTATGCTTTGTATTATTTAAACTAGGCATACACTATACAATTATCCGACAGATCATCTGCCAGATCTGGCTGGTTGCAATGAAAATCTGGTAATGGTTGAAAGTAAATGACAATGGATTATTTGCTTCCAAACACTGGAAAATGGTCAAAACCTGTCATTCATACGAATTGGTTAAATTTGTGATTTAACAAAATTGTCTGAGCAACAGGTTTTGTCCTGAATTTGATATGATTCTTAAGATGCCGAAACTGCCAACAATGGCTACTTGGTTTCTTACCCTATAAATAGCTGGATATTACAACCTGCAATTTAAAAGGCCTACTTTACTATCCACCCATCATCATATCATCATATAACAATCCACCCATCATCTATTTAAAAATAAGATAGGGAATACAATCCTAGACTCAGGGGCACTTTAAGAGAGGAGGAGGCCCGTGGGCAACCTCCTCCATTTGAGCCCCCTCTTCTCTGCTGGCAGCGCTGGCAGTCTCTACTGCGCATGCTCAGAACGCCGTGAAAATGGCTGCTGTGCTATTTTCACTGTAATTTAATATCGCTGCTGACGTCGGAACGGGACTCCGGAGGGATGATTATTTTTAAAATATTATAAATACACCAGTGCCTCGACTGAAATGTCATATGTACTTGATGACACAATGCGATGAACCAATATGATGAAAATTTAATGACAAAAGTATATATTTTCAGTTTAGATTTCATCTTGTCACAGAAAGGCTGTTCAAGCTGGACGGCTACTCAGAAGATTGAGGATTTGTGCAAACTGAAAAATTTTGAAGGGACTTTTTTTTTTATTTACCAACCATAGCACCATGGTTTTAAGTAATAAATAAAAATAATCATTAGCATACAGTATAGGAAAATAAAAAAGCACAGGGCTGTTTTTTTTTTTTTTTTTGGGGGGGGGGGGGGGAACCGCGGCCGCAGAAATTACGATCGCCTCTGCCTGTCAGTCAGGCAGAGACGGTCGCGGGGCGGGAGGGGGGCTGCAATGCTCTGTTTTCTGGGTGGAAATGGAGCATTGTGGGGGCGTGCCAGCCCAAACGGTGGGCTGGTACGTGCGAACGGGGGCATGTCGGGGTTGCGGCTGCAGCGGCTGCGTGATGTTACACGCAGCCGCTGTGACAACAAAAATGGCGCCGGGACTCCTGCGGCAGCTAAGCTGCACCGGCAGGAGTCATCCTTAATTTCTGCTAACAAGCAGAAATTGCGTGGTGTTCGCAATTTCTGCTTGAAGTTGGGGGGGAGGCGCCGGTCAGCATGCTGGGCTGCCTTGCCCAGCGCTGGGTGGCCCCCAGCATGCGTGCTAATGGGTAGCAAATTCTGCTGATTAGCAGAATTTGCTAACCTTACTTAATTGGCCCCTAAATACTGTAAAACTAAATTTGAACAGTAATGTTTTGGAGCATTTTGTAAATGAGAGTCGGGTTGTTGACTCTGCAAAACAGTCCTAAAGACAATGGGGGCGTGTATTGCTGTCCGAGATCAGCCGGCATCCCACACGGCCGCTGAACTTGGATGGCATTGCATCCTGCTGTTATAGGCTGTAGAATATGCTAAGTCTGGACACATCTAGTCCTATTCCTGCTAATGGCTCTTCAAATCAACACTCCTCTTTTACTTTCTTGAATGTATTGAATAAATGTACATTTAAAAAAAAAATATATATAACAGTTTAAGACAAAGTATGACATTTTAAAATACAGTTTTATTCCAAATTCCCACATTTTTTATGGCTGTTTTAACTTAAAATATTTAACTATGATTAGTAGATGTAGAAAATTTAAATAGATTGAAAGCTTTCATTCCTATCTAGTTATATCCCTACTATGCCAAAGATTTCCATACAGTATGTACATGGGGTTTTAAATCTCCATCTGTTGGATAATTTTCGGCTCCATAATGTTGCTACATTTTAACCTGTATTTTGCAAGGGAATTTAATTTAAAATAATTATTTTGCGTTTTGATGTTCTGCACATTAGACACATTGGGGGTAATTCCAAGTTGATCGCAGCAGGAATTTAGTTAGCATTTGGGCAAAACCATGTGCACTGCAGGGGAGGCAGATTTAACATGTGCAGAGAGAGTTAGATTTGAGTGGGGTGTGTTCAATCTGCAATCTAATTTGCAGTGTAAAAATAAAGCAGCCAGTATTTACCCTGCACAGAAATAAAATAACCCACCCAAATCTAACTCTCTCTGCACATGTTAAATCTGCCTCCCCTGCAGTGCACATGGTTTTGCCCAATTGCTAACTAAATTCCTGCTGCGATCAACTTGGAATTACCCCCATTGTGCCAAAGCAGAATCCTGATTATCGCAAATCTGCGGCTGCGTAAAGATTGTTATGAGCATGGGCAGAACGGACTTGCATTGTTGGCCGCAGTTCCCCTTTTCAGTTGCCTGATTGACCGTTCCCCTCTTCCTCTCCCATTGAATTGAGGGCGTGGGGAGGCCTGTGTTCCATAGGTGCAGCACCTGCTTATGTTTGTCAGCTGAGAAAGCTGAAGCTTACTCAGCTGGCTCTCTGCGTGTTACATTGCAACTGATGGTCGGAACGTTGGCTTTGCAGCTACATGCAGGGGACGTCTACTGCATGTCCCTCCTTATAATCGGACAGAAATGCAAAGCTGCTTACAAACGGCTTTGCATTTTCGTCCATCTCTGAATTGGGCCCTTTATCAGGTCATTATGGGGTAAATTTTCTAAGGTGGGAGTTTTTTTTAGAACTGGTGATGTTGCTCAAAGCAACCAATCAGATTCTACTTAACATTTATCTAGCTGCTTATAGAAGATAATAGATAGAATCAGATTAATTGCTATGAGCAACATCACCAGTTCTAAAAAAACTCCCACCTTAGTAAATTTACCCCTGTGTCTATAGCAGTTTCAAGTTTATTCATTTTATGATATTTACACCTGCATAGGCTTATTGGTTAAAGCAATATTGAAAAGGCTGATTATTTAAGCTCTATCCGACATAGATTTTTTCAGTTGCAACAAAATGAAACCAATATACTGCAAGTAATCAATCCTAACAGTGACCTACATTACAATGCTAATAATTATCTCTTCTCTAATGGACAAGCTCAGTAATTCCCCTTTTGAATCAGAAGCTGAAATATTTCAGAATTACTCTATTTTTATGCAAGACGTCACGTCATGGTCAAGAACTGTCAGCAATTTAATTCTCTAGTCCATCCTAATTATATATGCGTAATCCTCCTCTGGTCGTAGAGCATATTTTCTTATTATTTTCATTAAAACAATTATTTACAAAGTATACAAAGCAGTAACTTTTTCTAAGCAGTTGAATACCCTTGAAAAATAATAATAATAATAATTATTATATAATGCATTTCAATCTCAATACCTACACTGCCGTGTCATAAATCAAACTGCTGTACAGCATTAACTCAAGTAATTTACTTGTTTAAAAACCTTCAACTTGTTTTAAACTTTTAATTGCAAACTGTTGCTGCTCTTACAGTATGTAGTTCCCCAGGGTGGTGAGGGGGTAAAGTGGGTGGTGCGCAGGGGTGGATATAGCGGTCAGCCTGCCCCCTAGGCACATTATTGGCCACCAATCCCCCAATCTTGTCACTGCCACCTTCATTTTGGGGGCCAATCCGGATGCCCCGAGACCACCAAAGCAGCCCAAACCTCACCCCACTACCAGCTCCCAGACCACAGTTTGCTGGCTATTGTCCCACTCCTGTCATCTGCAAAATAAAATATTTAAAATATAAGTGATAAAGACAAAAAAAGTATCAACCGGCCTCATCAGCCTTGTGCTGCCCCCAGCAAGTGCTGCCCCTAGTGTCTAGTAGGATATTCACCACTGGTGGTGCGTACTACATGGAAGTCATTTGGTCAGCTTCCCATCTGAGATACTCATGCAGGGGTATAGCTAGAAATGTGTGGGCCCCTTAGCAACATTTTGATGGGGCCCCTGTCTTAATGCTTCTAGAGAGACACCTCTCCGCAGCAGTTGTTCATTTTAACAATTGACCTAATAGAGCCCTAGTTCATTTTCTGATCCACAGTAGTGCCTTATTTAATGTTATGAAACATAGTAGTGCCCTTCTTAATTTTGTGAACTACAGTAGTACCCTAATTCACATTATGTCACATTGTAGGGCTGCCAGTACACATTATGCCAATTCACATTATGACATATAGTGTCTACCTCATAATCTGTCACATTACAATGCCTAAAACAGCTGGGTTATGTGCATATGTATGTGTGTGTGTATGGGTGACCCTAATCTTCAGAGCTCTCTGAACTTTGGGGCCCAGTACAGGTATACCCTTTGTCCTTCACTGTTGCTGGGCCTGGAAGCAGAGCTGAGAGAAAAGAAATAAGCAAGATACAGAAATCAGAAATTCCACCAATACTCACTGCTGTCCTGCATTTGATGAAGTGTCTGACCCTGAGAAACAAATCATTTGGGTGAATATGTTCCAGCTGTTAAATATACTGTGGCACATATGTCATACCTTGGAGAGACATAAAGCAATAACCAATCAGCTTTTAATTGCCATTTTACAGGCTGTGTTGAAAAATGACTGATTGGTTAGTACTTTATCTCTCTGCACTTTATGCCTCTACAAGCGTAGATACATCTCCCTCACTGTCTGCTAATTACACAAAACGTGTTATACTCCTGTAAGATGTGCTGACAAACTACCAGTAAATTGTATTGCTGTGATCAGAGCCAGTCCTAGGCATAGGCAAACTAGGCAGATGCCTAGGAAATTTGGAATGCCTAGGGGCACAAGCAGCTTCTGCTGATTAAAATGATATGCAGCATGCCTATATTCTGTGTGTGACTGCAGCTGTATCTGCATACAAAATGCTACATTACAGTGTATTCCTGGAAATCACTGTAACGTAGCATTTAATATGCAGATACATTCTGTGTGCGACTGTGGCTGTAGGCCACCCCCCCTTTTCCCCCACCCCCTTTTCCAGTCACTTGGTCCGGATGTGCTGCTGATACTTTTGTGCATAATAAAGGTGTTGTCATGTCATTAGTTATAATACTGCACTTGCCCTTTCTGTCTGTCCCTGCCGTCACCACCACTGCCGAGCTGCCCAGAAGGAGGAACCCCGGGCACAGTCTCAGAGACTATTTCAGGTAGCTGCCGTAGCTCCCCCTGCTGTCCAGCTCTACTCCCAACTACAGTACCTACAGACACTCTGGCTATGATTGGATGATCAGGATCTTGGCACCCTCACCACACAGTCATTGCCATTGTAGTTAAAATGTATTGGCACATGCAGAGGAGGGATGTTTGAATAAGGGGTCGAGGGGTGTTAGGGGTTTTGAGGGGGAGGGTGGAGATATCTACTGTATGAATCAGGCCCCAAGATTTCTGTTGCCAGCCCCGACTACTTCACACTGATACTCCAGTGGCTTTGCTGAAAGTCTCTGTCACTGTAATCTTAAAGTGTCTTCACTCAGCCCTGATTTCTCCACCTCACAAAATTGCCACCGCAGCAGTTCTTCTCCCCAGAGTTTCCACAGACCAAAAGCTACTCACAACTGCCGCTCACCAACTGCCTCTTCTCCTCTATCAACTGCCCCAACCTTCCAGCTGACCTATCACAGGGCCCCCGTTGCTTGTGCATGCTGGGCGGCAGCAATAATACTCCAGTTATTGGGGATATTACATATTAATAGCGTATAGTTACATTTTTGAAGTGTTGGTTAAAATTTGCATAAGATAAAGAGTCATATTGATGCAGAAGTGATGCACTAGCATGCACACAATCAATGTATAGAGGTGCATGTATCTTACACTAGGAGGTGTGAATCAGGGATATTAAGAGGCGAGACAGTGTGGTAAGAGAACAAGTTAAGCATGTATCTTTGAGACATGACTAATTTAATGTTGCATGTATCTTTAAAAACATGGTTGGGAACCATACATTTTGTACAAACATAAAAGGAAGTTTGGAATTATTTTCTAATTAGATATATATTACTTTTCTTAAAATTAAGATACCAGGGCCCTCATTCCGAGTTGTTCGCTCGCTAGCTGCTTTTAGCAGCATTGCAAACGCCGCCGCCCTCTGGGAGTGTATCTTAGCTTAGCAGAATAGCGAGCGAAAGATTAGCAGAACTGCTACTCAATAATTCCTTGCAGTTTCTGAGTAGCTCCAGACCTACTCACAGATTGCGATCAACTCAGTCCGTTTAGTTCCTGGTTTGAGGTCACAAACACGCCTTGCGTTCGGCCAGCCACTCTCTTGTTTCCCCAGACACTCCCGCATTTTCCCTGACACGCCTGCGTTTTGTAGCACACTCCTGGAAAACGCTCAGTTACCACCCAGAAACGCCCCTTTCCTGTCAATCACTCACCGATCAGCAGAGTGACTGAAAAGCGCCACAGGATCCACAGCAAATCTAATAAGTTTTTAGTTAAATAACTAAGCGCATGCACCCTGCGTGCCTTGCGCATGCGCATTTTGCAACAAATCGCAGCATAGCGAAAATCGGCAGCAAGCGAACAACTCGGAATGACCCCCCAGGAGTCTTTTTGTCCTTTAAGAATGCCTACTGAAATTATTTTCAGCCTCTTATTTGCATGTAATGTTTCTAGAGAATTGACTAGGTGAAAAGAAATAGGAGTAAAAAAGTAAGAAATACATGAAGATAAAATAATTTTCAGTGTGTTGCAAATATTTATACAATAATATAATTTGTGTTCCATAGATCACTAAATAAAGACATACCAAATATACAATATATTTGTCACACACATGAATATGTTTTTAACAGTGTTAATATTGTGATTTTTGGACTACTGATAAGCATCCATCAAAGAGATTGGGTGTTCAAATGTTGTATTGCAAACCCCATAGCACTGGCAATGATTACAGGATTACGTATAACAAATACAAGCAAACTAATGCTATCCTTTGTTATTAAAATGTCATATAGATTTGTTGGATTATTTATAATCCAACACAATATTAAAAACAAGGTGTATCATCTCAGCCATGTAAAGCAAAATCAAAGTGTTTCATGAAAAAAAACACTTTCTGAAAATGAAATATATAATTAAACATTTTATAATCTTTAAAATTACACAAAAACATAAATTTAGTTGGCAGAAAGAGATCAACATCCTTATCCAAACTGTGTATTATTCCCTGTCTTGGGAGATCTCACATAAAGGGGGTAATTCCAAGTTGATCGCAGCAGGACATTTTTTAGCAATTGGGCAAAACCATGTGCACTGCAGGGGGGGCAGATATAACATGTGCAGAGAGAGATAGATTTGGGTGTGGTGTGTTCGATCTGCAATCTAAATTGCAGTGTAAAAATAAAGCAGCCAGTATTTACCCTGCACAGAAACAAAATAACCCACCCAAATCTAACTCTCTCTGCAAATGTTATATCTGCCCCCCCTGCAGTGCACATGGTTTTGCCCAACTGCTAAAAAATTTCCTGCTGCGATCAACTCAGAATTACCCCCAAAGTTGCTGCATTCAGGTAACTTGCTGAAATTGGCAAAAGGGTAAAAAGAGGAGCAAAAAATGGTAAAGGAGGAACTAGGCAGAGAGACATTACTAGCACTGAGAAGTGGTGGAAATGTTTTACATAAAAGGTATGTACTGGCATACTCAGAATTACTTCTGATATGTATCTAGCAAATTCCATCTTTAAAATTGTAAATCTGTCTTAACAGGTGCATCAAATTAGCAGCTAATCCATTCATTACACAGAGCAAGACATGATTGCAAGGACACATAGGGGTATATTTACTAAGGTCCCGATTTTGACCGAGATGATGTTTTTTCTTCAAAGTGTCATCTTGGGAATTTACTAAACTCAAATCACGGCAGTGAAGAGTGCATTCATATTATTATTACGGCTGTGTAGTAAAAGTACGAATGAATACACCATCGGTCAAACGCGGCTGATTAGATATAGAACTCGGTCATTTACTAAGCATTCGTATTTGTATTTTCTCCCGTGAAAATGGCATTGCGGTCGTAATATTTTACTATTCGTACAAAAAGCCTAAAAAAAAGTAGACCTGCTTTTGAGAAGCGTGTTTACATGTGTTGTCAATTATACATTACTCACACCTGTCGTTTTTGACCTTTAAAAGGGGCCCCAACACATTTCTCAACACTCTCAATCTGAAATGGCTGCTACTGTGTGTCGTACTGCTGTATTGTTTGCTGGGGGATACCTGACCCTGCTCCATGAGGCTACAATAAACCCAGGCCAGGAAAATCAACAGAGTCAGCAGGTTGTACATGTTCCGCGTAGGCTGGGCATACCTTTATTTTTTAGTGGCCGTTTAAACGAAAACAAAATTGCTGATGACCATGTTATACAGATGCTCAGACTAAATGTTATAACTTATTTCACTCTGTATGATTTGGTCAAACTGACCCTAGCCCCTGAGACAGCACGCTCTCGCCCTGTCTCAGGCCTGCACAAACTCCTTCCTGTGTTGCACTTTATGGCTACTGGCAGCTTCCAGCCTGTGTGTTGCAAAGTAATTAGTATTTCACAGGCCACCTTCTAGAAATATGTAATTCAGGTGATTGAAAACATATATACACGTCTACGTCTAAGTGTTGCTTCTGTAATGTAATTTTACTCAATTTGGACTTGCTTACAGGTCATGACACTCACCTTTATTTTTTGATGGGCAACTCAGGTTTTGGATGTCTTGGCTGGCTACATAGATGCGTCTCTCAGCTTCCATACCCAGGAGTCGCAGTGGCCTGCAGTCAGGGTAGCTTTATGTGATCTTGCGGCCATGGCCAATGTGCTGGGTGTCATAGATTAGACATACGGTGAGCTGAGGACACCTAGGGGCAGGCAATATATTTATACCAATACTCATCTGGCCCTAGACACTAATGTGGTGTTTTATTTTGTAGCTAATTAAGCAATACACATATTTGGTGTTAATTTATTTTTAACAACATACCAATTTAGGTATAACAGAGAATTTAAATAATTAAATGGCCACCATATTTTGGCCAGTCAATATTATTTTTTTTGTTTTTGGATGCTGGGTGCAGAGGATTGTGGTGGCTCGTGGGTGCGGCTTCGACTTGAACGTCGAACTGGGGATTGAACTGGGGTGTGGCTTGGGGTTGTTGTGCCTGAGCTCGAGGTCACATGGTGTGGGCCCAACACACTTAGGTTTTGGCTTAGAATGTTCAAACTTGCCGTTAGCTGTGTATAAGCGGCAATGTTGTTTCCAATCATTCGAGACAGATTGTCATTGATTAATTGGTTATGCTGGATCATCTGGATTAGTGTTTGATGCTGCCGCTGTTGATCATCCAAGATGCGCTGAAGGTTAGCCTGCATTTGGGTGTTGTCTGCCCTCATCTGCTCCATAGTGTTCGCAATTCGGCCCACCTGCACTATGAGTCTGCCTGAGTTGCGACTCACTCTTGGCAAATTATGGGGCAGACTTGACAGGTATTGTGTTTGGGTGGTGAGGCATGCGTAGTGTTGTGCCTGTTGTGAGGACCAACCTGACCAAAACTCTTGGTCCATTTGTGTTGGGCCTGGTGTTGTGCTCATTTGGGGGCTTTGGAATGTTTGAGGTGGTTGGGGTATGTCCTGAGGCATGTTTGCCTGTGTTGGATCGATGGGCTGCAGGTGGAGTGTAAAGGTCTCCTGGGCACGGTCCTGCTGGACATCGTCGCTCATGATGGCTGGGTCTGTATGGGGTTGAACACAGGCAATATTTAGTACATATGTCGCATTGGTCTTACGATAGTTTTTCATCAACATGCATTACTTCATAATATTAATGTAATAGCTAAATAGATTATTGAATAAACTTAACTATGTTGGTCACCTTTTAGTTAAATGATGTGGCTCCAAACGTATACTACTCAGTTGTTTAAAGTTTTTGGAAATTGTAGGATTCAGAGTCATAATTACTGTTTACACTCCATGTACTCTAACAAAATCAAAGTACTACATTTTCTTTGGGATTATGAAGCTTCCTTTGGGCCAACACACAAAAATCAAAAAATGTGTTGAACAATACAATCATACATTGGTCAAGGCAGTCAGTGGTCTGGCGAAAACGTTTACTAATATAGTGGTATAAAATGTATACATTAACAATGTTATTTACTTTTTTAAGGTGCCCTATGTTTAGAAGTGGAATTTTTGCCCATGTCAATGTTTTTTTTAATTTTTCTGTGTTTTTTTTATTTTATTTAGGTAGCAAAAAAACATTTGCGTAAATGTGTTGATATGGGCATCCTCAAATTTGACAATTAACATCCTAAAATTACGTTAACAGCATCTGCTTGCAGTTGTTTATTATTGCAAGTATGAGTGGTCATTTTGAGTTTTGATTTTACAGTACTAACAGTGGTGCAGATGTATAAACCTGGAGAAGGCATAAGGAAGTGAGAAACCAGTGATATGTGCAAGGTGGTAAAGGCACAAGGCAAGCAGCTCCAAAAAGTACCTTCACATTTTTTTTTTTTAAATTTTGTACTGCTGCCTTTATCATCTTGCACATAACAGTGTTTTTACACTTCCTTATGCCTTCACCTGGTTATTAAATCTACTCCACTGTTTTCTAAGTTTATTACAAAAAAAAAAACAAGTTACTCACCAGACAACTGTGGGGATTGTGGCTCATCACTTTGGGGGCTGGCCAAAAGAGCAAGTGGTGGCACGGCAGACACTGCAGAGATGCGCCTTTGGGGTGGTGATGCTGGTGCAGGAGCAGGAGCTGGAGCATGAACACGGGGTCTCTTGGGTGGCCTTGTAGCCACAGTAACGATGCCCTGTGATGGGCGCCTTAGTGGAGGCGGAACAGACGAAGAACCTGTGTGATAATATCTTCATTATCATTTTGTTTTTTTATGTGTTTGCAGAATATGTGGTTACAGTTAAATCTTACCTGCATTCCCACCATCATCAGCTCTAGGCAGGGTTGGCTGTGGCCTGGCTGTGCTGCTTCTCTGGCGTACTGTAGAAAGAAGAAGAATGTCGATATGAACATACTCTTTGGTTGTTAAGTTTATGCGAAATTCTTTTTGGGATGAAAACATATGTGGTAGCTGCTGTGGCTTAAACTAAGCGATGCTTAGCCTTGAATGCATGACTACATTGGGTGTGTATACTTTCAATGCAAAAACAAAATAACCATACAATACATACACAAATGCAAATAATGGCCAATATTATACTACTTAAAACACATACGTCGTAGCTTTACACAGCCACAATATTGCATGCTCAGTTACCAATTTTTAACGCCTAAAAAAAATACAGTAGCCACAAATATCTGCACTAAAATTAAAACAACAAACCTACAAATGCATGCAAATACACATAATCAACACAAATGATAACCCAGAACACCACAAAATAAACATACATCCATGGAAAATGGAAATATTCAAAAACATATGCATAAAACACAGTCATCACACTTCATTAATAAACTCCAAATAACATTTACTTGGAAAAGCAGATAGCAGAAAATGGCCAACACAACCAGAAACATTGACATTGACAATACATAATGGCTAAAAAACCATAATTAAGAGTCACACTACATCAGCCCTGGCCAACCTGTGTCTCTCCAGATGTAGTGAAACTACACATCCCAGCATGCCCACCAACACATTTGTCATTCACTAAGTTCAAAACTGGTAAGGCATGATGGGACTTGTAGTTTGACAACAGCTGGAGAGCCACAGGGTGGCCAGGCCTGCACTACATCACCAACACATTAGAAAAACAAAAACAAATTACCAACACAATTAGCGTAAATAATTTTCAGACAACTAAGGACAAAGCACAGATGTATCAAATAAAGGCTGAAATATTAAAAACTCACCATCCTGCCTTGGGCGGTCTGAATCCCGGACATGAGTGGCAGAAACCACCTCAGGCGGAATCAGCGTACGCATAGGCTCCTCCCAATCTCTATAAGACGCTCGGAAGGGGTGTCCACCCCCGGTTTGACGGGCAGATTTTGCCTCCTTCGACATCTTCGCCTTCACACGGCGCTTGATGTCGTAGAAGCGTTTACGACGGGTGTACTCGGTCCGCCTCACCACACCCTCACTGTTCACAGCAGCAACAACCTTCCCCCACAGAAGAGTCTTCCTGCGGGTCGACACCTTTGCTGCATCAGCTCCCGCACCAGAGCCATATTTTCAGCGTAACTGAACTTTACATTGCGGCCCGTCTTTGTAGTGGTGCGTGGCTGCGGAGCCACAACACCATCACTATCACTATTAATGGAAGCCGCAGCCGCAACCTCTCCCTCCTCCTCACTCACCTCCTCCACCTCACTCACCTCCTCCACCTAAATAACTACACAACTAGTATGACAAGACTACTTACACACACAGTACAGCACTCAACAATCACAAAACTCCGCCTCAAATCCTCCACAAACTCCACAAAACTCTCCAACTCCTAACACACCTTCCTCTCTCCTCTCCACTAGCTAAACCCACGAGGTGCGGCCGGTTTGGGGCGTTTTTATAGTAATGTGCACAGACACTCCTCCATCACGAATCTAACCAATCACGGATGAGTGAAAAAAACGAAACTTAGGAAAAAAACGTGCCAGTGAACGGACAAACACTGCCGTAATCGAAATGTGACGCATTCGTAACAAAAACCACAGAACACGGCCGACAAACCTCAAAATCGGCCGCATTATACCTTACAAAACCACGAATGACATCGACATCGTAAAACACGAAAAATACAAATACGACAGCTTAGTAAATGAGGCGTAACAAATTCAAAAAGTTGCACAAATACACTTTCGATGTCATTCGTGATGATTCTCACTCCAAATCGGTACTAATACGAATCTTAGTAAATATACCCAATAGACGGAGGTGCAAACAGCTTGTGCTGACTACTTGTTTTCATTGTTATGCAACATCGCTTTCCATGAATCATTAAACTAACAATAAAATATTTAACAAAAAAATATTGACTAAATTATTAGAACAAATGACTAATGGAACTATAAACACTTCTATGTGCAAATATGATATTTGGGTGAATGACGTCATTTCACAGATATCTTCTTTTTTCTAGTTTTACTATTTTACCCAAGACACTTAAGGTCTGCACTCTGACTCATTAGGCATTGTCAAACATCACTGTACATGTTAATTGCAAATGCCCCTACTCTAATGGAGAGGTAATACTTAGGTAGAATGAAGAAAATAAACCTATTCCTATACTGTAATTTTACAGGTGTTTTCTGAAATAAACTCTGACATTTACTGTATGGAGTAAATTTACTAAGCTGGGAGTTTTATAGAACTGGCGATGTTGCCCATAGCAAGCAATCAGATTCTATCTATTATCTTCTAGAACCAGTTAGATCAGGCATGTCCAAATTGCGGCCCTCCAGCTGTTGAGAAACTACACATCCCAGCATGCCCTGACACAGCTTTAGCATTCTCTGACAGCAAAACTGTCAGGGCATGCTGGGATATTTAGTTTCACAACAGCTGGAGGGCCGCAGTTTGGACATGCCTGAGTTAGATAAACGTTAAGTAGCATCTGATTGGTTGCTATGAGCAACATCACCAGTTCTAAAAAAAACTCCCTCCTTAGTAAATTTACCCCTATGTATTAGGATAATGCCCAATAAATGGGGAGGCTAGACAACAGACATAAGTTGGCAATAAGGAAGGACATATACTGTAGTTTATATGACATGGGGAACAGAACAATTGATCTTCCCCTGTCTGTTGTCTTTCCTACCTAGGATTTGGCCTGTACTTCCAGGTCTTCCACTGGGGTTTTGCTACCAGTTATTGTAAGCAGCCCCAGTTCAAGAGGGAGAGGGACTTTCTCTGGATTTTGGTATGGATCCTCACTCCACTGCTTCTCTTATGGTCTAGTCCCTGCGCCAAGTTCTCATGGCTTTTGAAATGAATCTTATTTCAAGACCTTTCTGCAGCTGTCCATGAGGTTAAATCAGAACTCTCTGCCAGAGGTGATCGTATTGACCATTTGGGATGTAAGATGGAGGAACTGGTTGCTTCTCAGAACGATCTTATATCCACTCATGATCAACAACAATATGAGCTGGATTCAATCAAAGACAACATGGCAGACATGGAAGAACGCTCCCAGAGAACAAATATAAAAAGTCACCAAATTTCTGACTCCAAAGTTATTGGATTATGTTATGACACTTCCATATGCTGCTTCCTAATGTGGATGATAGAGATCTCCTCATAAACCATATTTATTGCATTGGTCAGTTTCCGGCTCTATTCCCAGAGATATTCTTCTTTGCATTCATTTTCTCACCATCTAGGACCGTATCCTTCAGGTTGCCAAATCTGCACTGGAGTCTAATCCCCTAGGGTGCCTGCAATTCTTCCCAGATTTCTCTGTATTAACAATTTCCAAATGCAGATCCCTGGCTCTGATCACCTCAATTCTTCACACTCAAGAGAATCGGTATCGCTGGGGATCCCAATGAAATTGATGATCAATCACAATGGCTCATCATATGATGTTTCTACATTGGAAGCTGAGGTAAAGTTACTGTGGGATTGGAACAGCCCCTTACTTCTCCCTGGAAACACCCTTCTCAGCCTGAATGTTCTATGACCTGATTGACCATTAATTATATATTCACATTTTCCCCTTCTTGGGTCGACAACAGAGCATCGCAGCATTACATTTAATTTGGCACTTTCACTGTTTATTAATACATGTCACACCTTTTTCACTTATAGTAATTCCCACCATAACACTTTTTCTCACCTATTCCTTAATACTTCTCACTACACATAATCATTGCATGTGATGCCCTGGGGTCGCTTGGCTGTGGTGGTTTGGGGGTACCGTGCCCTAGGTTTGAACCCCTATAGTGTTAGGTACTGCAGCAGAGTGAAGTGTCTTGCCGTGGGGCTGCAGCTACATGCATTGATCAATACATAACTAATCTCCACTATTTATTATATGCTGAGCTGTATGATATCAGTAATGCTAGGCACAGTGCACCTACAACACCTCCCTTTTTTCTGTAGAACTACAAGTCTCAGTAGGTAGCACCTCACTTTACTGGCAGATGTAGGTGTGCAGTCTAAGGCAGTTCAGTCATTCTGGACCTTACACACTCTTTAGAACATATCCTCGTCCATGCTGCTGGTGCCCCCTGTGCCACAAGTTGCTGTGTTGGTGATGCATGTGTGATACTGTATGTCTGATTTTTGTACATTTATTGTCGGGTTTATATGATATTTTATATGCTTATACTGCATCTATGTTAGATATTCTTTCATATTCATTTTTTTATGCCTAGTTTTTTTTAAAAAAACCTGTGTGGCAGGATTAGCACACTTCACCTATATTATTCCTACTGCACCTCTTTTCCCCAAAAGTAGTAAAGCAGACCCAATGTACCAGGTCATTTTGGTTCTTTTTCCTGTATTTACTTTTATTTTCCTTCCATTTACCAGCCCCATTTCCCCCCCCTGGACTTTTGGAATACATTGTTGGGCCTTTATACTTGTAATACTTTTATTACAGACTCTTATGCTTCAAATTGCCTTTAGTATTGGATAGATACAGTAGCATGAATCCTTTCATTAAATGTTAAAGGCTTAATTTCGCCCAACAAATGTAGGTTAGCATTATCTTACTTCCATAAAGAGAGTGGATGTGGCAGTTCTGCAGGAGACCCAATTTTCCTCAAGGAGTCCAATTTTACAAGATAGCAGATGCCATCTTGGATATTTTGCAAATGACCCATTTATTGCAAATGTCCTATTTTGTAGCTCTATAGCTTTTGATTTTCTGATAGACAATGGTGGCTGTTATCTTATTCAGACTGGTCACCTGGAGGGCAAATGGGTTACTCTGGTATCACTCTATGTCCCAAATTCTAATCAGATTTAATTTTTCATTTTATAGGAAACTGTGTTTAGTTGTCCAGAAGGTTTGTTATCGCTCCTTTGATTTTTGTTAGATTTTAATCTGGTTTTAGATCCTAACTTTGAAAAATCTATATGTGCAGCAGCAGGTAGTGTGACAGGTATACGTGCAGCAGCAGGTAGTGTGACAAGTACTGTATACGTGCAGCAGCAGGTACAGTGACAGTGGGTGGAACGCAGTGTTTACTTCCTTTCCGCCGGAGAGTTTAAGATACTGTATCTGGTTGAGAAAGGAGAAGTCCGTTGGAACGCATGATTAACTTCCGGGATCATCTCCGACGGAGGTCAGCGCTGAAAAGAGACGTCACTTCCGCCGGAAACGGATCGGAGCGCGTTTTAGCCGCGGACAGCGGCAAACATGTAGGAGGACTTTCCGAGGACAGGAAGTTACATTTTTAATGGACTGGGGACACCTCCGGTGACGTCATTTAGGGCGTACCGGCGGGAAAATTAATTTTGATGTATCCAATTAGAAGTGGTATAAATATAGGAGCCCATTGTATTCTCACCATGCCTCTGAGGAAGGACGTGTTGTCCGAAAAGCTTTAGGTTGCTGGTGACATCAATCTGAGGGATAACATCACTGGATCCACGATTTACCATATGAGGTGAAAGAATCCCGGGCTTTTGGCCTCTGAACCCCATTCGATCTGGGACGGGTAATAGAGTGGAATTTGTCAGCTGTGATGATCCCCACCCACAAATTTTTTGTCGGATTCGGGTGTGTTTTGGATTCGGGTGTTTTTTTTTTTTTAAAACCTCAAAAACAGCTTAAATCATAGAATTTGGGGGTCATTTTGATCCCATAGTATTATTAACCTCAATAACCATAATTTCCACTCATGTTCAGTCTATTCTGAACACCTCACAATATTAGTTTTAGTCCTAAAATTTGCACAGAGGTCGCTGGATGACTAAGCTAAGCGACCCAAGTGGCCGACACAAACACCTGGCCCATCTAGGAGTGGCACTGCAGTGTCAGACAGGATGGCAGATTTAAAAAATAGTCCCCAAACAGCACATGATGCAAAGAAAAAAAGAGGTGCACCAAGGTAGCTGGATGGCTAAGCTAAGCGACCCAAGTGGCCGACACAAAACCCTGGCCCATCTAGGAGTGGCACTGCAGTGTCAGACAGGATGGCACTTCATAAAAATAGTCCCCAAACAGCACATGATGCAAAGAAAAAAAGAGGCGCAATGAGTAGCTGTGTGACTAAGCTAAGCGACACAAGTGGCCGACACAAACACCTTGCCCATCTAGGAGTGGCACTGCAGTGTCAGACAGGATGGCACTTCCAAAAATAGTCCCCAAACAGCACATGATGCAAAGAAAAATGAAAGAAAAAAGAGGTGCAGGCATCGCAACCGACACAATTGGACTCTCCTTGGGGATTTGTGATTTAGAAGAATGCACAGTTCTTTGCTGTGCTTTTGCCATCTTAACTCTTACGTTTTCTAGCAGGAGGATGAGTGATTCCATCCTCATGTGAAGCTGAACCAGTAGCCTTGAACATAGGCCAGGCCCTCAGCCGTTCCTTGCCACTCTGTGTCATAAATGGCACATTGGCAAGTTTACGCTTCTCCTCAGACGATTTTGATTCAGATTTTTGGGTCATTTTACTGAGCTTTATTTTTTTGGATTTTACATGCTCTCTACTATGACATTGGGCATCGGCTTTGGCAGACGACGTTGATGGCATTTCATCGTCTCGGCCATGACTAGTGGCAGCAGCTTCAGCACGAGGTGGAAGTGGATCTTGATCTTTCCCTATTTTACCCTCCACATTTTTGTTCTCCATTTTTTAATGTGTGGAATTATATGCCAGTAATATATCAATAGCAATCGCCTACTACTATATATACTGCGCACTACTGAAATGCACCACAGGTATGGATGGATAGTATACTTGACGACACAGAGGTAGCTAGAGCAGTGGCCTTCTGTACCGTACTGCTATATAGTATATACGGGTGGTCAGCAAACTGTGCAAAACTGAAATGCACCACAGGTATGGATGGATAGTATACTTGACGACACAGAGGTAGGTAGAGCAGTGGCCTACTGTACCGTACTGCTATATATTATATACTGGTGGTCAGCAAACTGTGCAAAACTGAAATGCACCACAGGTATGGATGGATAGTATACTTGACGACACAGAGGTAGGTAGAGCAGTGGCCTACTGTACCGTACTGCTATATAGTATATACTGGTGGACAGCAAACTGTGCAAAACTGAAATGCACCACAGGTATGGATGGATAGTATACTTGACGACACAGAGGTAGGTAGAGCAGTGGCCTACTGTACCGTACTGCTATATAGTATATACTGGTGGTCAGCAAACTGTGCAAAACTGAAATGCACCACAGGTATGGATACTTGACGACACAGAGGTAGGTAGAGCAGTGGACTACTGTACCGTACTGCTATATATATATATATATATATATATATATGTTGGAAATGGTCCGGCACTCCAATAACTGGTGCAATAGTCCCTGGTGCCCTCACTTTCCAATGGGTAGATACAATGCAGATGATGTGCGGCACTCAGGATTGAGAACAAGAATAACCACCATCGGTCTGTCAACGTTTCAATTTTACTGAGAAAATTGTCATCAGGATAAATACAACAGTAAAAAACTCACCTTATATCCCAGTCACCAGAGTGAAGTGCAGTGTGCAACGCTTGTCCGGCGGGGACCCGCTCGGCCGCTGCGGCGCTATGTGATGACGTCATCGCGTCTTACGCGATGCACGTCTGTGAACCCATCACCATGGAAACCCGGCGTGATACTCCTGGGATAAACAAAGCAGTGATGATACGTGGTTGTTATGTTACTGGTCACATACACAGAACTATGTAACTGTAATGAGAGCATTCGTAAATACTACTGGAGACAAGGAAAGAAATGAAATAAAAAATGGTAGCAATGGCTGGGGAGTTGACGGGTACACAATGTATATAATGCTATAATGAGATGATATATTAAATGTAGAGAAACCCCATGATGAAATAAATGTAATCCATATATAGATGTGCTGGAACGAATATTATCCTTGAATTCTCACATATGTGCAAATGGCTGATAAATGCCTTATAGTAATAAAAACAGCTGTGTATATACAGCTGGTGGGTCCATGTACCTGTGTAGCTAATGCTAGACGTGTGGTAAACATGTGCAATATTAATACACCTGTGGACAATGATAAAGGATCTGATAATGAATCACTGGTCATGTTACATGCTGACTGGAAGATAGAGTGAATCTCTGTAGTGTATATGTATGCATGCCTAAATGGCATGGGAAAAGAAACAGAAGAAGCAGGGAAAGCCAACGAATGTAAAAGCCAAGCACATAAATGTGAAGTCGGTAGTATGCTGATGGTCAGTATGCAGGAATGTTCACACATTAAATTAGAAGAAACAAGCCAAAGGTAATGATTCATTAAGTCCCTTGGGTGTAATTACATCTAATTTAAAAATCCACCGTGATTCACGTTGTAACAACGCCTTATGCCGATCTCCACCTCTGATGCTGGCAGGTATGTGATCAATCATGCGATATCGTAGACTCGCCAGGGAGTGTTTAGAGGTCACAAAGTGGCGTGCCACTGGCTGATCACTCTTCCCTTTTGTTAAGGCCTGTCTAATGGCTGATCTGTGGGCAGTCATTCTTTCTTTAAACTTCCTCTTCGTTTTGCCGATGTAGGTCAAGCCACAAGGGCAAATTATTTGATAGATCACAAAGGAAGATTCACACGTTAAGTGATGTTTGATGGAAATTTTGTGACCAAGGTGTGGATGATGAAAGGTGTCACCAGGGATGAGGTATTGGCACGTTGTACATGTGCATCTAAAGCAACCCCGCTTGAAGGTTGTGAATATAGTTGATCTTTCAATTGTGGTTCTGGTAGAGATGTCTGTTTTGACCAATATGTCTCTAAGACTCTTGGAGCGGCGATAGCATGGCATGATGTTAGTGTCCTGCAAATTCAGTTTGTTATCAGTTTGAATAAGGTGCCAATGCTTTTTGGTGATTTTGTTTGTTTGCTCTGAGGCCAGATTAAAGGTGCTTTTCCAGATGAATTTAGGTGCTACGGTGGTCTTGGGTCTCTTTCGTAGTAGTGAAGCTCTATTCATAGCTAGCACTCTCAATTTGGTCTCCTGCAGTTGTTTAGAGTTGTATCCACGCTCAATGAAGCGATTGATTAGATCATCAATTTGGGCGACTGTTTGTTTAATGTCTGAATTGATTCTGTGGATCCTGATCATTTGCGAATATGGAAGACCCAGCTTGAGACCTTTGGGATGACAACTGGCATTATGTAAGAAGGTGTTCCTGTCTGTTGATTTTGTGAACACCGTGGTGTTGATGCTTGTATTCACAATAGATATCCTAACATCCAGGAAGTCTATGGTGTGTTGGTCCATTTTGTAGACTAATTTTACTGGACTGGAAGAGATGTTGTGAGTATCCAATAGGTTCTGCAATGTGGCTTGCGGGCCTTTCCATATGATGAACAGATCGTCTATATATCTCTTGTACAAGATGATATTGGATGAGATGTTGACATCAGAAAAGAAGATCTCCTGTTCCACTTCCACCATATATATGTTTGCATAGGTGGGGGCCACGGCCGATCCCATGGCACACCCCCTTAGTTGTAAATAAAATTTGTTGTCAAACAGAAATTTTTTTTTTGTTAATACCAATTCCAAAAGGTTAACCAAAATTTCGCTGTGTGCTGGATCCAACTTCAGCTCATTCAACAGAACCTTTTTTGACAGCCTGTAGGCCCTCAGGGTGTGGTATAATAGTGTATAAGCTGGTAACGTCAGCTGTTACCAGCCATGCATCTGAGGGGATGGGTCCGATTTCGCTCAATTGGTTAAGTAAAGATGTTGTGTCCATCAGAGTATGAGGATGTTGTTGTACAAACGGCTGCAGGATGGAGTCCAACAATACTGATGTAGGCTGGAATAGTGCACCTCTGGCCGAAATAATTAGTCGTCCTGGAGGGGGATTGATCCCCTTATGAATCTTAGGGACTGTATATAGGATGGGAACCACTGGGTGTTCTGGAAGTAATAAGTTCATAACCTCCTCTGTGATGATCCCCGCATCACAGGCCCTCAGTAACGCTTCTTTGAGGTCTTTCAAGAATAGTGACGTTGGATTGCCGTTCAGCCTTATATATACCCCCGGTTCTTCTAATTGGTTATAAATTTCCGCCCTGTAATCTGAGATGTCTTGTAGGACGATGGCTCCGCCCTTATCTGCCGGGCGAATGATTACTTGTTTGTTGTTTGACAAATTGAAAAGAGCCTCTGATTCGGATTTAGATAGATTATATTTAAATGCCTTATTGGTTGTTGAAAGATGTTGTGACTCTAAGTCCACTAAACGCATGTATGTTTTGATACTAGCGTTATTTGATAGTGGATCAAAGGTTGATGGTGGTTTAAATTGTGCCAATTTTAAAGGTATATCACTGGAGTTTTGCGAGGATGTCTCAGCAAAATGCTCCTTCAATTTCAACTTACGGTGGAGTTGATTTTTGGCGACTTGCCAATCCAGGTCATCAAATGGGGCTGTCGGGACAAATGATAGACCTTTTGATAGTAACCTGCATTCGCTGGAAGAGAGTTCGTGGTGGGATAAGTTGACAATTACCTCCGCTTGTTTGGCGTGGGTGGTTTCTTTCCACCTACGGCTGCGTTTGTATTGGCCCCCTCTTCGGCTTGCTTTGCTCTGCGAGGTCTTGCTTCGCGGGTACCCACTTCTAAAGGGGCAGCTCCCTTGGGTCGGTTGGAGGGTACATCTTGGTCGCTGTTCGTGCTCTGACCTTCCGCTGATGTTTCTGTATCCATGTCTGTTCATGGATAACGTCGTCGTCTGTGAAACGGTTTTCTTTTTGTACCAGGATCATTGCCGGAGAGCCATCTGTACACTTGATGATTCTCATAATCCTGGTCTACCTTATCAAATTTTGCTTTTTTGAATTTGATAAGATCTCGCTTATATATGGCTAGTTGATTCTCCAGTTTTACCAGCCAGTCGTTACCTGCGTCCGCAGTCAGTATGGGGAGATGTTTCACTTCATATTTATTGATTTTTTGTTTGGAGTTGTCCACTTCCAAGTTAGCCTGCTCGATTACCAGCAGCATGAGGTCTGCCGAACATTTGTTCAGAATGGAGATCCATTTGCGGCATTCTCTACATTTAATATATCATCTCATTATAGCATTATATACATTGTGTACCCGTCAACTCCCCAGCCATTGCTACCATTTTTTATTTCATTTCTTTCCTTGTCTCCAGTAGTATTTACGTATGCTCTCATTACAGTTACATAGTTCTGTGTATGTGACCAGTAACATAACAACCACGTATCATCACTGCTTTGTTTATCCCAGGAGTATCACGCCGGGTTTCCATGGTGATGGGTTCACAGACGTGCATCGCGTAAGACGCGATGACGTCATCACATAGCGCCGCAGCGGCCGAGCGGGTCCCCGCCGGACAAGCGTTGCACACTGCACTTCACTCTGGTGACTGGGATATAAGGTGAGTTTTTTACTGTTGTATTTATCCTGATGACAATTTTCTCAGTAAAATTGAAACGTTGACAGACCGCTGGTGGTTATTCTTGTTCTCAATCCTGAGTGCCGCACATCATCTGCATTGTGTATATATATATATATATATATATATACCATAGTTCCCAATGCTTACCCTGAAAGGGTTTAGACAAAAGGAGACCAGCACACCACCATATGAAAAAATATGAAAAGCATTTAATGAATCAGTAGCATTATCAGGCCTTTTGAAAAAAAAATTTAGTACTCATCATGAGGCTTTCAGCAGTATTCATCTGGGATGGCTGTTCTGCTTGAATACTGCTGAAAGCCTCATGATGAGTACTAAAAAATTTTTTCAAAAGGCCTGATAATGCTACTGATTCATTAAATGCTTTTCATATTTTTTCATATGGTGGTGTGCTGGTCTCCTTTTGTCTAAACCCTTTCAGGGTAAGCATTGGGAACTATGGTATCAATAACAATTGACACGGCACCCTTCTAACATCCTTTAAGTGTGTGCGCTTCACCTCTGGACTTTATATATATATATATATATATATATATATATACTGGTGGTCAGCAAAATTCTGCACTGTCCTCCTACTATATACTACAATGCAGCACAGATATGGAGCGTTTTTCAGACAGAGAACGTATTATACTGGTGCTCACTGGTCAGCAAAACTCTGCACTGTCCTCCTACTATATAATACTGCTGGTCCCAATTCCCCACAATAAAGTAATTAGCACACTGAGCACAGATATTTGCAGCACACTGAGCACAGTCAGATATGGAGCGTTTTTCAGGCAGAGAACGTAGATATTTGCAAGAAAAATAGGAAAACAATACCCAAAGGTATTACCTATACCCAGGCGCTAGATGGGTGGTTCCCCACAGCAGCTGTATAAGGAAGGGTTGGTCAGACCCCTAGACAATATGTGAAACAGAAAAATGCAGCGCTTAAATGGTCACATAAGCAAAAACAAAAACAAGTAACGTATAAAAATGCTTATTTTAATAAAACTTATGTTAAAAGGTGATCAGTATTAATGAAGTATGTCTAGTTAAACTTTCACAAAATTTTCAATCATGATAGGTGTTTTTCAAATATCAAAAAGTCCTTGTAGAAGGTCGATATTAAGGAACCTGTTCCTATAATAGTCCCCTTGCAAAAAAGGACCCTTTGTCCTATCCGTGAGTTAATAGTTACCACCAGCGTCCCTTGAGGTAATTAGGCGAAGCTGCGTCCGCAAAGTTGCTGCTCCTCAGAGGGTGGTAGATGTGACTCCTCCACGGTAAGTATAGGTTCTTTTAAGGGTCCAATTTGTTGAAAAGCAGTTGCGGGGGCTTGGTCCAGGTCCAATCCTTCCAAGGTTTAAGTAAACACGCTATCAGGCAAGTCCCACCAACGCGTTTCGTTGCTTACATGCAACTTTTTCAAGGTGCTAAAAGGCCTGCCAAAAAGGGTTTATATACTCTACCAAATATGGCTGCTCATTAGCAATGTAATTAATTGTGACCACCTGTTTGCATTATGTGACCAAAATAATGACAGACATAGGAGTTGGGACCATTAATAATATACTTATGTATATAGTTCATTATACTAAAACACATTTTTATTCAAATATAAGAAATAAAACTTTAATTTCATCACAATCCGATCACATGATCAATGACATCAGCATAAATTGGAAAGTCAAACAGAGAGAGGGAGAAGAAACGGATAAAAAATCCATATAAGCTAAGTTACTCACATAGCTTATATACTAGTAATCCGTTGCATGTATTGTAGGTGATTACACTCTGGTGACGTGATAAAACCCCACTGTTGAATCTAATGATGTAAATTCAGCTGAAACTAAACGGAAGTCCGGGTAGATTGAGACGGAGGCATAGACGGGGCACTGTTCCGGCCACGTCATCCCTCCGAGTCCCTGTGTGTTGCTCGTTGCCAGGTTACGCTTGCGTGTCACCTCCGGCATGATACGACGACGTGGGTCCCGGAGTCAGGAGACACGTCATCCCTCTGCGCATCGGCGAACGTTATCGTGAGGGGAATGTAACCCTCATCACGTTGTCAATTCTGTATATACAAACGTTGTCATGGCAACGTAGCAACATCACCTTGGGCTACCATATATCTGAAATTAAAACATCTCTAGTATTGATTGCGCCACATTGTAAATTCATATATAGTGCTTTCTATTAGTATCACCATAGATGGCTAAAAGTTAAGAGATATGTCAGTCTAGTCATCTCCAATACTGGGGATGCTAAACATGTAGAAATATATAAATATGAATATGAACAGAGCATATAGCACCAAAATTCCTAATTATATCAATTCTCTAGTTATGGAAAGTTACCACAGGAATATATCAATTAGATCACCATGGTGACGTCTAATATCTGATATCTCTCAAGGGAGGGGGAGGGGGGGGGGAGGAAGGAAGAAGGGGGGGGGGAAAGGAAAAGGGAAGGGGGGGGGGGAGGGGAAGAGGGGAGGAAAGGGGGGAGAAGGGGAGGGAAAAGAAGACAAAGTAATTTTAAACATCTTATGTATAGATTTCGCTTTTTTTCTTCTCCACATTATATTTTGTATATTATGCAATAAGTGAGTCAACCGTAAATTTATCAGGTCGATATATATATATAGCCAAAAATGTTCTCACATATACATATATGATATAACCTATTTTTGAAATGAATACCGCATATAATAGTCATGTATTATGTAGCAGAAAAAGGGGAAGTAGAAAGATATAAAACAAAGGGGGGTAAAAAACAGTCGCAATAAGTATAATTAGGGGCTTATAATACAGGATTAAGTTCAACCATCTCGTTCAATCCAGATGGGTGGATAGTATCCAATTTGTACATCCAATACAATTCCTGTTTGCACAGATTTTTATAGCGATCCCCCCCTCTCTTAGTTGTCTGAACATGTTCAATTGCTATCAGACCCAAGGAGCTAGGGTCCCCATTATGTTTGTCTCTGAAGTGTCTAGAGACACTGTGCATGGGAAATCTGTTCGTAATGTTTCGGCGGTGCTCCATGAAGCGAACTTTAATGCTCCTCGTAGTTCGTCCCACATATTTTTGATTGCAACCACATGTAAGCAGATAAATGACATAGCTTGTATCGCAATTCATGAAACTTCCTAGTATATAGTTTTCCTCCCTATCAATCGGGATGGTTAGTGTTCTTCTAGGGATATGTTTACAGGTGGTGCATCTTGTATCTCCACAACGAAAAAAACCCTTTGGTCTAGATGGTAACCAACTAGTCTGTACAACACTCCCCTGTGTATTTATAGGTATTTCTTTTAGAAAACTAGGGGCAAGGATGTTTTTAATTGACCGATTTTTCTTAAAAATAAACTTGGGTTTGGAAGGTATGTTTCCCCTAAGTATTGGATCTTGGTTTAGTATGCCAAAATTTTTACAAATAATTCTCTTAATTTGCATACTATCCTTGTTATATGTCGATATAAAAGCTAGGTTTTCTTGTGGGCTATGTCTGTCATTATTTTGGTCACATAATGCAAACAGGTGGTCACAATTAATTACATTGCTAATGAGCAGCCATATTTGGTAGAGTATATAAACCCTTTTTGGCAGGCCTTTTAGCACCTTGAAAAAGTTGCATGTAAGCAACGAAACGCGTTGGTGGGACTTGCCTGATAGCGTGTTTACTTAAACCTTGGAAGGATTGGACCTGGACCAAGCCCCCGCAACTGCTTTTCAACAAATTGGACCCTTAAAAGAACCTATACTTACCGTGGAGGAGTCACATCTACCACCCTCTGAGGAGCAGCAACTTTGCGGACGCAGCTTCGCCTAATTACCTCAAGGGACGCTGGTGGTAACTATTAACTCACGGATAGGACAAAGGGTCCTTTTTTGCAAGGGGACTATTATAGGAACAGGTTCCTTAATATCGACCTTCTACAAGGACTTTTTGATATTTGAAAAACACCTATCATGATTGAAAATTTTGTGAAAGTTTAACTAGACATACTTCATTAATACTGATCACCTTTTAACATAAGTTTTATTAAAATAAGCATTTTTATACGTTACTTGTTTTTGTTTTTGCTTATGTGACCATTTAAGCGCTGCATTTTTCTGTTTCACATATTGTCTAGGGGTCTGACCAACCCTTCCTTATACAGCTGCTGTGGGGAACCACCCATCTAGCGCCTGGGTATAGGTAATACCTTTGGGTATTGTTTTCCTATTTTTCTTGCATTTTCACTTAGTCGTATCCCAGGCTGCAAGGATGGGTAGTTTCTCTACATTTAATGACAGACATACTAGGAGGATGGATTTTTTAAAAAAGTGGGATAACCCTTTAGAAACTGTATGCATCACAACTGATCATTTAAAAGAGGAGCTCTATAGATTAGAGGACCTCATGAAAGCTGAAACTAAACACTGGCTAGATGGCATCAACCTACAGAAATACTTAGATAGGAGTATGATACCCAGAGGCCTAAGGCTCTTTAAATCCTCCATTTTTAATGGGAATAGAGAATTTGAGGACCTCTGGGAGAAGGCTCTTGATAAATGCTCCCTTAGCCTTATGGAACTTGTTATTTCTTATAGAAGCCAGAAGACTAAGGAAGTAGAAAAAGAGATAGAAGCCCTCAAAACTAAATTAGAACCTAAAAATAACACTAAAGAATACAAAGAGAGAGACCAACTAGTTATGGAAAGAATGACCAAATTTGAACAATTAGTGGTGGACAATAAGTGCAAAAAATTCCAGAGAGACCTAGAGGACTACCGTATGGGACAAGTCAGAAGCTATAGAACACATAATCGGGAAAATAGGAGGGAACGTGTCCCTAGTGTCAAGGAGGGGAGATCTCGAGGAACAACTAGACCCCACTACACTAATAATAAAAACCAGGGAGAAAGGAAGAATAGCTTTGACCGTCGACCGTATGGGACAGTCAAAGAAAGATTTGGCTCTAGTAATCAATCGAAATTTGAATCAGGACTGGGAGCTAGACCACGGGAGCCAATCTCTGACCCCAGTAACAACAGTTCTGAGGTTTTTTTAGAACAGAGACAAGAAAAAAGATGAGGACTATCCCCAAGAACCAACTGGGGAACCCAGACACCAAAAAGAAGAAGGTCAAGAAGTATCGAGGGTGCAGAGGGGGGAAAAAGGAGACAGCTAAGAGGGTTGGACTAGCCACTAGGGATAGAAAGTCTACCAATATCTTTAATTTATCCACAAGAAAACTAACTGAGACTGAAAAGATTCTCTTGGCTAAAGGCCTAAGTTACGCACCCACAAGCACTCCCAATATGTTTACGCTGTTTGTGGAACTTAACCGATTTGTCCGCACTCTGTGCAGGAAGCGCTATTTTGTCCAGCGCAATCTGCACAGACACAATGAGGAGGGTTTGGCCATCACCCTGGATTCAGGAGATGACCCAGCCCTCAACATATTACAACAATTGTTGGATGAAAATCCTGACTCAATGAGCGAATCCCCCAAAAAAGTGTTTGATGTAAATAGAAGCGTTTTCAGACGCAAGTCTGAATTCTACCCCTTAACGTATAAAAGCAATATGGTAGAATGCTTCTACAAAACCACACTTGGAGACCTAACCAAACTATGCCAACAAAAGAAACAAACTAATAATAAAAAATATAAACAAAATCTTAACAAATGGGAATATAGAGCCTTGAGGAATCTCACTAGAGATGCCTCTCTGGTCTTCAGAGAAGCCGACAAGGGGGGCGGTCTGGTGGTGCAGGATAGGAGGGACTATATTCTTGAGGCGAACAGACAACTGAACAATAAGGACTTCTATAAATCATTAACAAGAGATCCTACATCTGATTTTCTTAAAGACCTACAACATATTCTGGATGATGCCTGGGTAGACGGAGTCATATCTAAGGATGAATTTAATTTTTTGTTGGTTAAGCACCCCACAATTCCCATATACTATCACCTCCCCAAAATACACAAATCACTCCTTTCACCACCTGGGCGTCCCATTATCTCCGGTATTGGTTCACTGACTTCTAATTTGTCCCTTTATGTTGATTCTTTTCTTCAACCCCGTGTCTCGACCCTGAGATCACACATCAAAGACACTACCCACTTTTTACAGTTATTACAAAATTTTGTGTGGAAAGAGACATATGCGTTCATGACATTGGATGTACAAAGTTTGTACACCAATATCCCACATGATCTGGGGTGTGATGCAATAGCAAAGAGATTACAAACTGATGGTGATCTCACGGCGGGTCACAGGCGTTTCTTGCTAAATTCTATTTCCTTTATATTAGAGCACAATTATTTTTTATTCTTGGACACGTTCTATTTACAGGTGATGGGCACGGCCATGGGGACCAGATTTGCGCCGAGTTACGCCAACTTGTACATGGGGTCATTCGAGGACACCCATGTGTGGGGCGGGGACTTCGGCGCGAGTCTGGTCCTCTATGGCCGGTATATCGATGATTTGTTTATCATTTGGGATGGGGATCACACTTCAGCACAACAGTTTGTATCTAGTCTTAATTCCAATCACTTTAATTTGAAGTTCACTTACACCTATCACCCTTACACTATTAATTTCCTTGATGTAACTCTGGAAGCCAGAGAAGGCAAAATTTATACGTCAAATTATTATAAAGAGGTCGCCACGAACTCCTACCTGCACTACCAGAGCGCTCACTATCCCCCATGGAATAGAAACATTCCCAAAGGACAGTTCCTTCGTTTAAGAAGGAACTGTACGGATAGGAAAAAGTATTTAGAACAGGCCGAATTTATGCTAGAAGCCTTTGTCTTGAGGGGTTATCCTGAACCCCCTCTGAGGAGGACCATGGGAGAAGTGGCTGATATAGATAGGGATATTTTACTCCGACCAAGAGAGATGCCTGGGGTCAAAACTGTAGATATGGACCAGATTAATGGCCCACAAGAAAACCTAGCTTTTATATCGACATATAACAAGGATAGTATGCAAATTAAGAGAATTATTTGTAAAAATTTTGGCATACTAAACCAAGATCCAATACTTAGGGGAAACATACCTTCCAAACCCAAGTTTATTTTTAAGAAAAATCGGTCAATTAAAAACATCCTTGCCCCTAGTTTTCTAAAAGAAATACCTATAAATACACAGGGGAGTGTTGTACAGACTAGTTGGTTACCATCTAGACCAAAGGGTTTTTTTCGTTGTGGAGCCACAAGATGCACCACCTGTAAACATATCCCTAGAAGAACACTAACCATCCCGATTGATAGGGAGGAAAACTATATACTAGGAAGTTTCATGAATTGCGATACAAGCTATGTCATTTATCTGCTTACATGTGGTTGCAATCAAAAATATGTGGGACGAACTACGAGGAGCATTAAAGTTCGCTTCATGGAGCACCGCCGAAACATTACGAACAGATTTCCCATGCACAGTGTCTCTAGACACTTCAGAGACAAACATAATGGGGACCCTAGCTCCTTGGGTCTGATAGCAATTGAACATGTTCAGACAACTAAGAGAGGGGGGATCGCTATAAAAATCTGTGCAAACAGGAATTGTATTGGATGTACAAATTGGATACTATCCACCCATCTGGATTGAACGAGATGGTTGAACTTAATCCTGTATTATAAGCCCCTAATTATACTTATTGCGACTGTTTTTTACCCCCCTTTGTTTTATATCTTTCTACTTCCCCTTTTTCTGCTACATAATACATGACTATTATATGCGGTATTCATTTCAAAAATAGGTTATATCATATATGTATATGTGAGAACATTTTTGGCTATATATATATATCGACCTGATAAATTTACGGTTGACTCACTTATTGCATAATATACAAAATATAATGTGGAGAAGAAAAAAAGCGAAATCTATACATAAGATGTTTAAAATTACTTTGTCTTCTTTTCCCTCCCCTTCTCCCCCCTTTCCTCCCCTCTTCCCCTCCCCCCCCCCTTCCCTTTTCCTTTCCCCCCCCTAACCCCCCCCCTCTCCCTTCCTCCCCCCCCCTCCCCCTCCCCCTCCCCCTCCCTTGAGAGATATCAGATATTAGACGTCACCATGGTGATCTAATTGATATATTCCTGTGGTAACTTTCCATAACTAGAGAATTGATATAATTAGGAATTTTGGTGCTATATGCTCTGTTCATATTCATATTTATATATTTCTACATGTTTAGCATCCCCAGTATTGGAGATGACTAGACTGACATATCTCTTAACTTTTAGCCATCTATGGTGATACTAATAGAAAGCACTATATATGAATTTACAATGTGGCGCAATCAATACTAGAGATGTTTTAATTTCAGATATATGGTAGCCCAAGGTGATGTTGCTACGTTGCCATGACAACGTTTGTATATACAGAATTGACAACGTGATGAGGGTTACATTCCCCTCACGATAACGTTCGCCGATGCGCAGAGGGATGACGTGTCTCCTGACTCCGGGACCCACGTCGTCGTATCATGCCGGATGTGACACGCAAGCGTAACCTGGCAACGAGCAACACACAGGGACTCGGAGGGATGACGTGGCCGGAACAGTGCCCCGTCTATGCCTCCGTCTCAATCTACCCGGACTTCCGTTTAGTTTCAGCTGAATTTACATCATTAGATTCAACAGTGGGGTTTTATCACGTCACCAGAGTGTAATCACCTACAATACATGCAACGGATTACTAGTATATAAGCTATGTGAGTAACTTAGCTTATATGGATTTTTTATCCGTTTCTTCTCCCTCTCTCTGTTTGACTTTCCAATTTATGCTGATGTCATTGATCATGTGATCGGATTTTGATGAAATTAAAGTTTTATTTCTTATATTTGAATAAAAATGTGTTTTAGTATAATGAACTATATACATAAGTATATTATTAATGGTCCCAACTCCTATGTCTGTCATTATTTTGGTCACATAATGCAAACAGGTGGTCACAATTAATTACATTGCTAATGAGCAGCCATATTTGGTAGAGTATATAAACCCTTTTTGGCAGGCCTTTTAGCACCTTGAAAAAGTTGCATGTAAGCAACGAAACGCGTTGGTGGGACTTGCCTGATAGCGTGTTTACTTAAACCTTGGAAGGATTGGACCTGGACCAAGCCCCCGCAACTGCATTTCAACAAATTGGACCCTTAAAAGAACCTATACTTACCGTGGAGGAGTCACATCTACCACCCTCTGAGGAGCAGCAACTTTGCGGACGCAGCTTCGCCTAATTACCTCAAGGGACGCTGGTGGTAACTATTAACTCACGGATAGGACAAAGGGTCCTTTTTTGCAAGGGGACTATTATAGGAACAGGTTCCTTAATATCGACCTTCTACAAGGACTTTTTGATATTTGAAAAACACCTATCATGATTGAAAATTTTGTGAAAGTTTAACTAGACATACTTCATTAATACTGATCACCTTTTAACATAAGTTTTATTAAAATAAGCATTTTTATACGTTACTTGTTTTTGTTTTTGCTTATGTGACCATTTAAGCGCTGCATTTTTCTGTTTAACGTAGATATTTGCACTTGCAGCACACTGAGTACAGATATTTGCAGCACAATTTGCAGCCCACTGAACATAGAAACTGAGAGGATGCCAGCCACGTCCTCTCACGATCATCTACAATGCACGAGTGAAAAATGGCGGCGACGCGTGGATCCTTATATAGAATACGAATCTCGCGAGAATACGACCGCGGGATGATGACGTTCGGGTGCGCTCGGGTTATCCGAGCAAGGCGGGAGGATCCGAGTCTGCCTCGGACCCGTGTAAAATGGGTGAAGTTCGGGGGGTTCGGATCCAGAGGATCCGAACCCGCTCATCACTACCAGTTACTATTCTTATCTTTATAATTTGTCTCTTGACTCTACTACTGCTCAACCTTCTGTTACCTCTGTTGAAACTTATCTGTCTGATATTGGCTTGCCTTCCTCGACTACGGACCAATTAACTGAATTGAACGCTCCTTAGACCTCACAAGAGGTAGAGGCCATAATTAAGTCCCTTCTGCTTGGAAAGGCACCAGAACCTGATGCCTTTATATATGACTTACAAAGAAAACCTAATTCCCATGCTGGCATCTATGTTAAATGAGGTGACAGAAATAGGGCCATTTCTGTCTGAGATGCTTGAGGCTCGTGTGGTGACTCTTCTTACTCTAGTTTTGCCATATACGCATCTTAGTCATGGCATAAATATAGGTTGTCAGGTTAGGCATAGTAAGGCATACTAAGACACAAGAGGAAACACGAAAGCAATAAACAGCTTCACCACTCGGTGGCAATTACTCCACTAATGAAAACTACACTATTGAATACAATAGCTGTAGATAGATATTGCACTACAGAATACTATACAATAGCAAGCCTTGACAAGCAGGCCTGTACTGTAAAGTTTTACTGTGTAAATAAAGTAAAGTTCTCTTTTTAATACTGTCTCAGGACAGAAAAAGATCTGCTTGTATGTAAGAGATGACTGTGCGTCTTCTGACGCAAACAAGCATGAATACCTTTGGATAACAGCAAACAATGAAAGTTACAGATGCGTACACACACATTATTATTATTTTTATTATTATTATTATTATTAATAAGAAGAATAGAAATATATTAATAATAATATAAAATTTTCATTAATATTATGTACATTATTTTAATTGTTTTACTTCGATAGCATGGTTGGGGTTTGGGTTGAGGTGATAGCTATTGTTGTGCTCTCTGGGTCCCTTTCCCAAACAAATCCGGCATAAGCCATTCATTTACATAATGTAGAAAAAGCCATGTTGTGTTAGTCACTTAAGCAGTACACCCAGTCAGTGAAATCACAAGTCTCACAGAGGGGTGGGAGTAGGGAGAAGGCTGCCTATGAGTTCAACTGAGGCGTAAGGTTAAAGTCTCAGCACGTACTGCAACACCTCATTTTATTAATTTATTTTATATTTATTAAAAGATTCTTATTTAGCACAGCATATTCTATTATACTTTACAATTGGAACAAGAGAAATGGAACAAAACTGTGTAATAATAACAGAGGTAGGATGGCCCTGCTCACAAGCTTATTTAGGGAAATAGGCATTAATACACAAGGTTAGGTGCTACCTATAGCATTGGTCCGGCCAGATTGCAAAGGTTCTTATTGGGCTGTATGATATGGTCAACCAGCAATGCTGGCCAAGCATCAAGGAAAAGTTAAAGAGAAAAGAGACAAAATATGTGAAGTTATGTGTGGACTGTACAGAGAGGATGTAAATAGATAAGGAGGCACTGAAGGTTATGTGGGTGCATCTGGAATTTGATAAGCTCTGCCCATATTACTTAAATGCATGGTGGGCTTGAGGGGACTCAGGGCCGCTCTTTGACTCATCATTTAACTTCAGTACAAGTATCAGCAAAAAAATAGATCTTTTTGTTTTAAGCAGATTGTGCGTCTTTTGCCCAACTGTAAATACTGTGCTTTTTAATATCATTTTCAGTTGGGCAAAAAGCACAGTCAGCACAATGCAAAACAATCTTTTTCTGTGCTGATACTTGTTTTAACTGTAAGTGATCACGAGCGCCCCAACCATATACAGTACACACAGTTTGCATAGTTTCTACAAGCAGACTTTTTTCTGTCTTGAGACTAAGTGATTAGTTCCTAAAGTGCGCCTGGAGCCCACTGTTAATTTGTAAAACATGCGCCCATCTTTGCCAAACTTGCAAGGACAATGTGCACGAAACAAGTCACAGTGTGTAATAAAATAACTGTTATCGTGTTAAGGCTTGCAGTTGTAAAAAATACATCTACCATAATATAACATGCTATATTATACTGTACATTTGCGATGGATATAAAAGATATCTAAAAAAAAAAAGTAGTTCTTGCACTGCAAGTGTCATTTGTCTTTTACATTGGAGAGTTCATGCAAGCGCAATGGCGGTTTTCAAATGTGACAACTGGTGAATGAACACCAGTATTGCACTCACTGAAGACTCAATTCTTTACATTTCGACTGCATACACCACCCTGCAACCAAAAATGCAGCTAAAAAATAGTTTTTACCACTACATGCCATATGGACATTAGATGGGTGTGCCTACATCTGTACTCGATTCCGGCCTGGTATCAAACTTCTTCTGCTTTCTCTTGATGCAGAAAAAGCTTTTGACCAGTTGAACTGGCTGTATATGCCCACATTTTTTACACGGTTTGGCTTTGGTGGCCAAATACTATAATTTATCCTTGCTCTTTATAGTTCCCCCTCTACTAGGGTGTTAAGGAATGTTTTCTCTAGGATGTGTTCACCATCACTAATGGCACTTGGAAGGGGTGTCCTCTTTCTCCACTAATATTTGTGTTAGCTATTAAGCCTTTAGCATCTAAGCTCTGGGCAGATGTGGACTTCCCTGGTGTCATGGTTGGGACAGAGATTCATAAACTCTGCCATTTTGTGGATGATGTTCTCTTTTTGTCATAGACCTTCTAGTTTTGTTGCCTCATTTACATGATGTCTTAAATGGGTAGAGAGCTGCCTCATACTACAAGCTTAATAATATGACCAACACTGACACTATGTCACTTTATCTTACAGACTCTGTTTTTAATTCTCTCCATTCCCAATTTTCCTCTAACTGGAGACTACTTCTATTAAGTACCTGGGCATTTATATTCCTCTGGATTCTTCCTCAGCTTTTAATGTTTAACTTCCACTTTTAATTGGCTGTATGATGGGTAACACTAAATTTTGGATATCTTATGAGATTTCCTGGCTAGGCGCTTAGCATCTGTGAAGATATGAGGCAGGGGCTAAAGCTGTATTTGTGGTGTTTAAATCTTTGTAGCGATTAAAGATCTTTTTATTCCTTTTTGTTTCATTGTCTCTCTTGCTTGTGTCCACTATTCCCCCATGTGCGTGTTCCTTCACAGGACTAAAACTATTGCATTAACCTGTATATTCTGTACTGTAATATTACTCAGGTAAATACTGGTGTGCTGCGACCTGGCACATAGTACTGTCATGCTGCGGTGTTAGGAGGATGCCATTCTGTGTATGAGGTTACAAGTTATCAATGATATTCCTGCTTAACCCATCTATTATACTTATATGGTCGCACAGGAAGTAAACAAAAGGGACAGATAATCTTTTACTGACGATGCACCTCCATAGTGGACAATCAGGACTTAAACTAATTTCCCTATCATTGTTCCTTCTGTTTACTTTTCTCTGTTAAAATCTGGGCTCTGACAGACAACTCGGAGCC